>NW_024466442.1:0-25414 GCF_017591425.1 Ochotona curzoniae
GCTGCTCCAGGGCATCTTTGATCAGATGATCATCAGCATTCCTACTGCAAGAACAAGAGTGCAATGTGTGTGTTTGGGGAGGAAGATAGCCCAAAGGAAACTGGTTGATAAAGCACCATACAAAATTTTAGTTCTTATCCTGGGAAAGGGCATAATTGTACAGAATTATTGTTTTGAGTGTAGGTATTTTTCAGATATGCTTGTGCTGTGAATAGATCTTGCTCTTCTCTGTTTGCTGGCTGCCGTATACAACAAAGCTGATTGCATTCAGTTTGAGAGTTATAAAGCATATTTATGCAAAGCATTAATAGAATCTAATATTCTAAATGAGTTTCCTATCATGTGGTGGACAGAATTAGGGTACACTCCAGCCACACATGCTAAACCTTAGGAAACATAATAATATCTTAGTCTGAATATAAGAATTCTGAAAAGAGATGCTTTACTAAAATATGTTTTTTCCATTCTTAGAAATAAGCATAATAGGAAATAAGTAAAATAGGAAAAAATGAGAGACAATGCAGAGATTTATTCTTTCCTTCACTCTGTTTTCTCGTGAAGGTTATAACTTACACACCTATCCTCCAATGTCAGCATAGGAAATTGACATTAGTAGAGCAATGTGTCTTTGTGATTCCATGTTTTTTCCCATACAAATTAACTGATTGAGTTCCTACTTCAATTGATACACAAACTACCTCATCACCACATCTCCTTTTTACCGTTTTATAGTTAACCCATATGATTTCCTCCCCTTCCACTCCCATTGTCATCTAGTGCTTAGAAATTACTGATATATTCTTCATCTGTGTCATTTTATCATTTCATGATTTTCATGTGAATGGAAAATTCATCCAAAAGCATTGGTCCTATGTCTGAAAAATCCATGTAATATGTCAGACTCACAGAAGGTAAGGAAAACCACCATGATCACATGCACCCATATGGTCAAGTGTTTGACAGAATGTAACATCCTTTCATGATTTGGGGAAAAGGTTTCATCAAGTTATGGTAACTAAAGGTGGGGGACTGGTAGATATTGTTTGTTTGGATTGGGCTGGCTGGTAGAAGCTCATGGGCCAAGCATGATGGCTTTCTATGGAGAAACCACATGGAGATAAGCTTAAGTTTTTGTGTTTCTCTGCTTTCTCTGGTTAGTCAAGTGACTGCTCTTCCACCTTCTCTGGAATCTGACTTTGCTGGCAGAGTTCCCAGAACCTACTGCATTCTGACTCAAGCTAGTCCCCATATGGCTCTGACTAGTGGCAGACCTTGACCTTGTCTCTGTGACGCTGGTTTTGACAGCATTAAGAATGTGGGTTGCAGTGTCATGGCAGCCTGTGTTGAGATTTCAGCAAATTGATGTTGCAGGTTTGGAACTGTTATAGCACATTGTGGAATCAGGAGGCTTTAAACCTCACTAAGTGCCAGGGCTATGCAGCCTGGTGATGATACAAGCAAGTCATTTCTGTGCTGTCAGGGCAGAGATCTGCCTTGGATGTGAGGATCATCTAGATGCCCTGTCTGTGGGCCCTCATCCCATAGGAAAAGTGTCTGGGTTTTATCAGTCTCATAGTGGCAGGCCTATCTCAAAATTTCAAAGTTCTAGGCTGACTTTCCTGCCTGACTCCCGTGTGGTTGAAGTCTTGTTCCACTGTGCACTGGCTGAGACATGAGACTACTGGTGATTGCCATCCCTTGGCACCTTGACTAAGGAGGGTTGAAAGTCTCAGTTGTCATATATTGATCTGTGGGGTGGGCCTGAGATGGTCCTGTGAGCCCTGCGTTGTACACTCGCAGGTCTGTTGCTTAGTTCCTTTTCCCTCTGCTGTTAGTTGAGGTGTCTGTCTTCCCGTGGCTGTGCCTGGGATGGAGTTGGGGCTGATGTGGGTGATGCTATCCTCTTTCAGTGTATCCTTTCTTACTCTAGCACCTCAGATTAAAGCTCTGCTCTCCTGTTGGACTTCCTTGACTCTAGTCAAAGCTTAGTTCATGCATAGCTGTTGCAATCACAGTCTCTGGGAAGAAAATGTCAGGAGGATGTCAATCAGTACCCACACTGCTGTTCGCTGAAAGAGTGCTTACCTTACTTTGCTGAATTCTTCTAGAATCGAGGCTGGCATTTGATAAGCATTCAGGAAATGACAGTTAATTTTTGTAACAGTTAGATGCTTTCATCACCAGTGAGTGCTCTAATTTTGGAGCTGAGCTGATCCCAGCTTAGTAATCAGCTGAACACTTCCCAAAACATGTGCTTCTTCCCAGTGTCAGTCACTGGCACACTGGAGGGAATTGTGCAAATGAATCCCACCTACTGTTTTTAAGCTCCTTGATAGCAAGAATGAATGGAGTCCAGCCCAGTTGGAAACAGATAGAAATTCCCACACCCAGCTCCCCAGGGTCAAAGAGATGAAGGTGTTCCCAAGCACAGAACTCCAACTAGCAATCATGCTGAGCAAACTGTCAGTGATCCCAGATGGCCTGAGATGCCCTGGGAAGAAATACCTGGGAATCTAGAAGGCATTCACACTGACCCAGGGTCCTAGGTGGGCACCAAGTGAGGGCAGATACGTGCCATGCAGGGGGACATTCACACGGCACTTCCCACAGTGCATATGCCACAGCCCAAGGGTTCTGGACTTCCTCCTTGGTGGGAAACCAGCAGAAAGAATGTGTACTCACACGAGCTGCCCAGCCCTCCACAGACAGGACACAGGACACTTAGTGGAACAGAATCCCTGAGCCTGGGATCATTTGCTCCTCTCTTGCAAGACTTCCTTGGCCATTTCCCTCCCCTCTTGGTAGCTCCAGTATGAGCTAAACTTCAGATGCACATGTGTGAAGAAAGTCCTTTGTGTGTGTTATGACGATGTCTCCTGAGGTCCACACACATGCCAACATATTCAGCCTGTAAACAAGTTTTTGGAAAGAGTCTTGAGCAAACCTGACCTTATGGAGACCAACCGGTAAGACAGCATTTGCTAGCATTGCCTTGAATGCCTCTGTGTCCCTTCTGCAGAGAAGCTGAAGCTCCTTACCTCATGGCTGCTGTGAGAAGGTGCAGGGGTTCTGCGGGGATCCCAGGGCTGGATGGCGACCTCAGAGATCTGACCCGTGTGCGCTGTGGATGTCTGTCGGAGCTGAGCAGGCCTATAAATGGAGAGAGAAGCCGAAGGGCAGCAAATATTTTAAGGCGTGGCTGTGCTCTTGCTGTGGTACCTTGGACCTAAATGTCGGAAATGAAACTACAGCAGGTAGTTTTCCTGATTCTGGAAAATGAAACTTATCTTGAAACGGCTTTTCCTGTTTTCTTGTGAAAACTCGAGAGTGTGAGTCAGCTGTACTGATGTACCATTGCTTCTGTCCCGTCCTTGCAGAGGATGGGAGCTGGCAGATGTAGGTTTGGGCAGAGGTCATGAAGTCTGGGGCCTGGCAGAGTTGAGAAAGGGTTCCCTGTCTGTGTTTCCTTTGGCTTACTGGATTTAAGATGTTTATGTCTTACCAAACAAGATGGCATGAATGTCTACATGGAAGTCTCCACACACATTTGTAAGCGCTTTGAGAGGTCATGTAATAGTGATTATACTAGGACTTTGCATATCTTGCAATGAGTGATTTCTCTTGTTGTTAGTTGTCGGAACAGAGTAAATGTGTATAGTTGCAGTTTAGTCAAAACATGTTAGGCCTGGCAGTTTAGTGATGGCATAGTAGGCTAAGCTTCTGCCTGTGGGGGATGGTATTCCATCTGGGTGTCCATTTGTGTCATGGCTACATTACATCTGATCCAGCTCCCTTCTTGTGGCCTGGGAAGGCAGTGAAGGATGGTCCAAGTCCTTGGGACCTTGCACCCATGTGGAACACCCGGAAGAAGCTCCTGGCTCCTGGCTTCAATTCTGCTCAGCTCCAACCATTTTGGTCATTTTGGGAGTGAATTAGCAGATGGAAGTTCTTCCTGTCTCTCTTATCTTCTTCCTCTAATTCTACCATTCAAATAGAAATAAAAACAAAATAATTCTTCAACATGTTAGGCCTTAATGACAGTTTCCTTTTTGTTCTCAGTGAAGAGCGCACTTTGTTGCTGTGTAAGTAGACCAGACTCCTCAGAAATGACTCTCATGGCTGTGCCCGATGACACAGCTGTGCCCTGGCACCTGGCTTGGCTCACCCCAGCCTGTGCCATGTAGTCTTCTGTGTTGGTGAGAGGTTGGGGAGAAGAAGCCTATGAGAGATTGTGAGCATAGGTGGGGGCCTGGCTCTTTTCAAAATGAAACATGTTTTTTTGTTTCAAAATTTTAATTGGATTTTACTAGATGCAGTGTAGTTGGTAGGTGCAATTCCAAATTATATTATTTATTTATTCATTTCTGTCTGTGTCCCTCTAACTCCCACAGACTCACTTTCCTTGATTTGTTAGTTTTTGACTTACTTAACTCCTTTCTTTCTTTCTCTTTCCTTTTCCTTCTTTCTCTTTCTCTTTTCTTTTCTCTTCTCTTCTTTTCTCTCTCTCCTTCCTTTTTTCCCTTTCTTTTCTCTCTCTCTCCTTCCTTCTTTCTTTCCTTTCTTCCTTCCTTCCTTCCTTTTCTTTACTTCCTGACTTTTATTTTAAAAATATTTTATGATACAGTTCCATCATCTCCAGGATTTCCCGTCCTCTCTACTGCCACTGATTTCCCCTATGATATTACAATAGCACATTCCTTCATCATCAGTCCTAAGTCCATCCTTCTGTGTACCTTGTAGGTACACACAATCGCAGAGAGTCCAACATCCTATTATCAAGATATACTTCATCGTTTCATTAGGAGACCTTCTTTGATCTGGAAATAGAGATGTGTACCGCATTGTATCTTCACATCTGGATATGATAGTTATTATTGCACAGTCTCTATACAGCCCCTGAAATGAAAAGCCTTACCACAAAATCAACTACAAGAAGAAAAATAAATAATTTACAGTAACATGAAGTTAAATAACATGCTACTGAATGACCAGCCTGTCGCTGGAGCAATGAAAGAAATAAAAAAAACCTTCTTTTATAAAAGGATCCTACTGTATGACCGATGTGTCACTGAAGAAATTAATAAGAAAAAAAAACCTTTTGGAAGAAAGAAAATGAAAGCAAAAATATGAAAATCCATGTGATGTAGCAAGTACAATATTGAAAGTGACATTTATAACATCAGGTGCTTACAATCAATTACAACATCTGAAATAAATGATCTAATCATGCATCTGCAGGACATATTAAAGAAAGTAAAAAGAAAAGGAAACAGGAAATGATAAAAAAATACACAGGGAGAATAAAATGAGTTAAAACTAAAAAACTACAAATTGCAACCTGAAGAATTCATTTTTTAAAAAAATTTATTTATTTCTTATTGGAAAGTCAAGTTACACAGAGAAGGAAAGAGAGAAGCATCTTCCATCTACTGGTTTTTTCCCTAAGTGGCCAAAACATGCCAGAGCTGAGCCTAACTGAAACCAGGAACCAGGAGCTGCTTCCGGGTTTCCCATGCAGATTCAGGGTCCCAATGCTGTGGGCTGTCTCCAGCTTTCCCAGGCTACAAGCAGGGAGCTGGAAAGGTTGTGGAGCCACATGGATACAAACTGGCACCCTTATGGAATCTCATTCATACACCCCAAGGACTGTTGCCATTTGGCCTCCATGCTGGGCCCAAGGAAGAGCCATTTTTAAGAAGATGAGCAAAACAAACTTTTAGCCAGACCAGTAAAGAAAAGCAAGAGAAAAATCAAGTAAAATTATAGATGAAAAACAAAATATCCTAGGAAACTCTCAAGGTGATCTTTTCTTTCTGAATGGATTTATTGATTGCTCTTTGCTGTCAGCTTTCGTTGCTTTTAGTGTTTTTTGCTTCAACGTTTATATTACTGATAAAAAAAATGGCTTCTCCAGCTTATCTTTCTTTTCCATTTATCTGGAATATCTTTTCTTTCTTTCACTTTCAGCTTCCATGTATCTTCGTTGGTGAGATGTTCTCTTGCAGGCAACGGATAGATGGGTTTTGTGTTTATATCCCACCCGCTACCCTATGACACTTGATTGATGAGTTTAAACCATTTACATTCAGGGTTAGTATCAAGAGGTAGTAATTTTTTCCTGTCCTTTTAGCAATGGATTGTTTCTTATTTGATTTAGTCTTCTTTTGTTGCTTTATTGGGATGGTCTTCAGGTTTGCCCTTGGTTTTGGTAGGTGCTCTACCTTTCCTCTGTTGATAGAACATCTTAATCATTTGTGGGCAGGTCTGGAAGAGGTAAATTTGTGGAGCTTTTGTTTACTCTGGATAGTTTTCTTTCCTTTTCAAAGAAAAAGAAAGACTTGCTGGGTAAGTTATTCTGGGCTGACATTTTTTTTTTCTCTTAGAATCTGGAAAATGTGACTCCATTCTCTTCTGGCCTGTAGAGTTTCCTCTAAGAGGTCAGAAGTAAATCTGATTAGGGTCATTCTATGTGTTAACTGATTTTTTCATGCACATATTTATGTATCTTTTCCCTGTGTTTAATGTAGAGCACCTTATTATCATGTGTTGTGGCCAAGATCTATTTCGCCAGCCCTATTGGAAGTTCTGGCCTCTTCCTGTACTTTGTTTTCCAATTCTTTCTCCAAATTAGGGAAGTTTTCCTTTGTTATTTCATTGAGTACCATTTTCTTTAAGGATAGGGCACACCCACTGATTGGAGTGGAGTTTTTTTTTTTTTTTGTATTTTAGAAAGTCAGATATACAGAGAGGAGGAGATACAGAGAGGAAGGTCTTCCATCCGCTGGATCACTCCCCAAGTGGCCACAATGGCTGGAGCTGAGCCAATCTGAAGCCAGGAGCTAGCAGCTTCTTCTGGGTCTCCCATGCGGGTGCAGGGTCCCAAGGCTTTGGGCCGACCTCGACTGCTTTCCCAGGCCACAGGCAGGGAGCTGAATGAAAAGTAGGGCCACAGGAGTAGAACCAGTGTCCACATGGTATCCTGGCACGTTCAAGGCGAGGACTTCAACAGCTATACTACTGTGCTGGGCCCTCATCTAATAAATTTTAAATCCCAGCTTCCTTTTCTATGCCTTCTGGAACTCCTATAACTGTTATGTTCGTCCTTTTCAGTTGCACTTCCAGCTTTTTGAATTTCCACCCATCATTGAACTAAATGTATTTCAATTCTGAGATTCTTTCTTCTGCCTCCCTCATTCTATTACTGAGACTTCTCACGGAATTATTAATTTGCTCCATTGTGTTTTTCCTTTCTAATATTTTGCCTTAGTTTGGTTTCAGTGTTTTCATTTCCTGTGCGACATATTCCTATAGCAAGTTTTTTTTTTCCCAATTCCTTATCTCCCATTTCCTTGATGTCTTCCTCAGTTAACTCTGAAGTTGGCAATAGTCTTTGCTCATTTGTGCGAGAAGCATCAGTACTATTCATTGCTCTCTGTCTCTTCTTTTGGTCTTGGTCATTATACTTCTGGTTAGGAGAGTCTTCTCCTTGGGGCAGGTTTCTAAGCTGTGTCACCCACAGGTCTGCAGTTTGATTTTCCGTATTGCAGTTGCTACATGGTTCTTGATTTGCAGTCACTTGTCCCACTCTCTCCAGCTAGTACCAGTTCTGGTTTCTTATGTTAGACTTGCACCATGGTCTGCGTAACCCCAGGACCTGGCTCACCACTCTGCACCTGCTATGATACCATCCTGAGTCTGTACCTTTCTCCCATTTCTGGTTCAGGCAGTTCCCAAGATTAGAGAGACACCAGATGTCCTATACAGCTAGGTTTTTGATGGTGCTGATCTTGCTGGAACCTGTTGGCAGTTAGGTCTAGGGACCACACAAGCCTATTTTTATCCATATGCTGCCATAGTCGGTATTATTTTCCCTGTGGGACCAATTCAATGCACTGAGCTCAGAGAGTTCACTCCCAGCTGAGCGCATGCTCAGCTCACTTGTCCCTGCATTCTTTCAGTCCTGGTTTCTTATACTAGGCTTCCACTGTGGTCTCCATAGCCACAGCTCCTGACTCACCACTTTCCATACTCTGTGATCCTGTGCTGTGGCCACACCATTCCTGCACTGCCTTTCTTCCAGTCCCAGTTTGAGCACTGCCCAAACTGGGAAACTAGGGAGACATCAGCTGACCCCCAAATCACTGGATGCTGGCTTTACTGGAGCCCACATTCCCTCTGACGGATTTGCCTGGTCCCTCTCTGGTTCTTGCATGTGCTGTTTGGGTGCTGCTGCCACATTTGGTATGACTCAGCTCAACTTGGCATTCCATAATGTGCACTGGCTTAGGACGTGGTCGATCCTAGCCCAACACACACTCTATTCTGGTGTTCATATTTGCCAGCGGGTGATGTGATCTGGTTCAGCCTGGCTGCCCCCCCACCGCCATGCCAAATGTATGTTCTTGGGTATGTTTCTCTGGCCTGGTCTGGGTTGCTCCCTATCATGGTTCCTGTGCTCACCTGTAGGAACTGTGTCCTGACAGAGGAGTTTCCAAAGTTTCTCCAACAGAACCTCTCCCTATGCCAGATCATGTGCATACTGGTGGATCAATGGGCCAGCCCTCCTTTTTGGCTGTCAATCAGTTCCAGTTATTCCTGTTGGATGTTTCAGCCCAGCCAAGGCTTATCCATACCCAGACACTGCTCACACATGGCTCAGTAGGGGCAGAGACCTAGCCTAGGCTGCCCTACATCTACCCAGGTTCTCCAGAGCACCCGATTGTGCTGGCGTCCAGCCCAACTCTGTGTGCCCAGCCCCAGATCACACTTGTGCCAAGGGAGATTGCAGCCATATCCATACCAGAATGCAGCCCCCACTCTGTCCCCCTCACTCTCCATGGGAACCCCAACCCAGTTGAGCCTATTCCCAGCCCTAGATTACATACTTGCCAGTGGTTGCTGTGACCCAGTTGGCTTAGTCCCTCACCTCTCTCAGCCTTTGCCTTTGATGCTGTGGCCTTAGTATCCCATGCTTATGCAGACCAGTTGGTGTAAGAGCCTAGTTCAGCATGACCTGTGCCCCATCCTGAATTCTGTTCTTCCTTGTGAGTTGAGGTTTGCTAAGCCTTGCCAGGTCCGTTCCCTTCCAGGTGCAGTCTGGCCCACCCCACATCCTATTTTAGCATGTACTTTTGGGTGCTGCTTCCTTGACCTGCCAAGACTGTTGTTGGTTCCTTTACACGTATGTGATGGTAAGTTCCATGGTCACACCTAGCTCAGCTCATTACCACCCCAGCTTGTGAGCTAACCTGAGGGACTTGTATTTCCAGAGTGTGGCCCATACATCCCCCACAGAATCTACCCCCTGGACCAGAATTTCTTGTTTGCTGGTTAGTGTCTTGACCTGCCAAATGTGACCTGTTCAGTGTTCCAGCACTGAGTCAGGTACTGGTACCTAGCCCTGCCAGACTGGTCCCCATGCATAGCTTTCATGTGGTCTGGGCTGTCTCTGGCCTCCCCATCTCACTAGATTACAGACTTCATGACGTTTAGGGGAAATGTCTGCCTTCTTACCCTAAGGTTTTTGCCATCTATCACTATAAACCACTTGTTGACAAATTCAATGCTTTAGACATCTTGGTGTACATAAGCCAGGAATTTTATTTGTCAGCTATTAGCCTCTTGCTTCTACTAAATAACATACACAAATTGTTTCTGATTCACACACATGTATTCTATTTCAATATTTTCTATTTTCATTTGAATGAGAGGCGGCCGATCTTCCCTGGTTTACTTCTGCTATTTTACTGCCAAAATATCATATGGTTGTGAGATCCATCATTGGGAATAGGACACAAAACCCAGGTCTCCCAGGTGGCTGACATGAATCCAACTCCTGCTGTCATCATTGCTGCCTCCCAGGGTCACTGTGATCTGAAACTAGAATCAGAAGATGTACCTGGAACTCAAACCTGTGCCCTTCAAGGTGCAAACATGAGTGTCTTAACTAACATTTGAAACACTGCACCAAACTCTGACCTGCATTTCACTCGGTTTTGGAATGCAATCATTTGATCAGTTTAAGTAGTTTTTTTTTTTTAATGGCATTGCATTATGGGACAATGTTATAGGCACTGGGATTCCTCCCACCCCTCCCCAAACCCTCTCCCCATGGTGGATTTCTCCACCTTGTTGCATTACCACAGTTCAAATTCAGTTGAGGTTTTTTCATTGGAAGTATTTACCAAGCATAAAGTTCAGCATCTTATTATCCTAGTGAGTTCAACGATTTCTTGGTGAGACCATCTCTGGTCCGAAGGTAAAGCCAGCAAAGTATCATCCCAATCAATTATAAGCCCCAACATAACATCAACAACAATGTATAACATTATGGCATTAATTGACATGGTATTGATTAACCAATATGTTATTGGGAAAATGCAGGTTCTTAAAAAAATGTTCTGTACCTAAACAAATGACATATATCTTGGTAGAGTTATAAGCTAGTTCAGACCATCTGAAAAACAACCAAGTTCAGCCAAATCATGCTTCAACACTATAAACTGCTAAATATTGAAATGAAAATAGACACGAGACAGCTGAATAGTAATCTATAGCCATTTTGAGGTGTATAGAACCCGGTTGAGTATAAACCAAAATTGAAATGTCTATGAAGAAGTCACAGGAGGTAGTTTAAGTAATTTTTACAAACTAAATTGCACCTTGATGTGAATGGCATGTTTCTAAACCAGCAAGCAGGAGATAATGGCTACATCTTAACCTAAAATCAAATGCAATAGGAAAGTAGCTGATAATTGATCATCTAGAGGCTACACCCTACAACCTTCTCCCTCTCAGGATTTAGTCTCAATGCCTGCTCATAGCACTCTAGGGCTTCACTGAGGTCTCCTTTCAGCTTGTGGACCAACCCAAGGAGACTCAAGCCTTCTGGATCTGATTCATTGCTCTCTAATTTCTTCAAGGCCAATTGTTTCACAACATCGATACTTTTATCCTTGATAAAGGAATTCTGTTCTATTTTTATTGCTTTTAAATAATGGTTAATTGCTTCTGCTTCAGATTTCTTTTGAAATTGTAGAAACTGAGCATAGTAGAAATGTATATATTGCAAAGAGTATTGTTGCCCTGGTATTATGCCTAGCACTTTTTGGAAAGTGTCTTCAGCTTTTTCATGATCTCCTGCATGTATATATGTGCGTGCCAGGTCAACATAAGCAATCTCAAATGAGGGCTTTAGTTTCACAGCATACTCAAAATGAAATATGGCTAATTGAACCAGTCTGTCCACATCTCTTCTGCTCTGCCCTTGAAACTGCCAGTTGGTAGACTTCTTTATTTGGATCATTTGACCCCTGTAGCAGAGTCCCATCTGGTGATGAAGAAAGGCAGAGTTGGGTGTTGCCTTCAAGGCCTTTTTTAAATACCTCAGAGCTTCATCTAGACGACCCTGTCTGCGGTAAAACTTGGCTGCATACCGGAACACGTAGGTCTGTGAGGACCCATGGGTCAGAGCTTCTTCAAGGTGCATTTGTCCTTCTGCTTCCTCTCCCACATCCTGCAGCTTCAGAGCAAGGAGAGCTTTCAGGTACCCATCTTGTGGGTTGAGGCTGATGGCCTTTCTGAGGGGAGGAAGGGAGAAGGCCTCGCTGATATTGTTTAGTCCTTTGGCTGCGTAATCCAGGCGGTAGGTGACAATTGCATAGCCAGTGTTGAATTCAGGGTTTTCAGGGTCCACTTCCAGAGCCTTTTGAAAGCAGGCCTTGGCCCGTTCATAGTGCTTTCCTCCACACTTCAGCAAGGCCCATCCTTCCACACAGTCCATCTCAGGACACTCCACTCTATAGCGGGAAGAATCTTCAAACCTGTTGCAAATCTCCTGCACCTTGTCCAGGTACTTCTGTGTGTCTTCCCATCTGCCCATGTGGTAATAGACCCAGGCATAGTTGCCCCAGGTCACCAGGCATCTCACATCTGGTTCATCAGCTTGGTCTCTCTGGCACAAATTTTCACCTTCTTCCAGGCACTCCAGGGCATCTTCATTCTTGCCTTGTAGGTGTTTCACATAGGCCAATAGATTGTGAATTCCCACATTGTAGCTGGTCTCTAGAAATTGAATCTCTTCTGAGATCCTCTCTTCTAAGTCAGACACCTCGGAGTCTTCAATTAACAGCTGCCACGTGAAGTGACATCTCAGTTGCCCCAGCTTTTCCCGGATCTGATGTTCATCTGCACACTTACTATGAAGACAAGAGCAGAAGTTATTTATTAGATGAGGAAATACAGAGGTGAAAAATAGAGATAAGCCAATGATAATGTCTTGAAAGTCTCCCACTTAGGTTTCTTTTGGAGTGATTGAGGAATTTTGTTTTTTTGTATGATGCTTTTCAGGGTTCATATTTGTCACAAAGGGAGGGGCTCAGACCATGTGTACATCAATTTATAATGGAGTGGATTAGGATGAAGGTGAAAGTGGGTTAAATCAGTGTTCCAGTTTCTTCTGTTTCCTGGGCAGGAGGGTGGGGAGATTGCAGGGCTGTGTGCAGGGAGGTGCTCCACTTCTTGCTGTCAGTGTGTGTCAGCTCATGGGGACTGAGGCTGTCCTTTGATGTTGCCTTAGGGAGCCTGATGAGGGGGAAGTGTTCTGAGGATGTTTACTTGTGTTGTCTTGCTTGTTTTGAGTTTTTTACTTTCTTGCACCACATGTGAGATATTCTAAGGCCTCTTAGCTGTCCATATGTACTTTGTGTGTCCACAGACACAGGTACAAACCGCTGTCCTGGGGTGTTGTTCAATCTGTCCTTTTTCACAGTTTTTGCAGAGGTACTCAAGATCCTCTGTTGGTTTAGATGAACTGGCTGTCTTGTCATTTGTGTGCCTCTGGCTATGTTTTCTATTTCATATGTAGTCCCTGTATGTTTTAAATTCTATTTTCCATAGGCTCAGGGATTTCCTCTTCCATCCTCCTCACCAACCTTCCCCCTCACTGTATTCTGCTATATTATTGCAAGAGTGTAGTGTTTCAACAACAGTTACATGTCCATCATTCTGCTATTGAAGTGCATCATGATATTGTAGAGTACTTGTCTTTTTTGTGTAATTATTTCTTCTCTCATAATTTGGTTTAATGGTTATGGCAGCACTTACTTTGCAAGGACTTGTGAAAACCTTTCCCATTGGATGGAAATTAATGTATTACAACTTAATGGAGAGTACAGTCAACTTGATTGATGATTCAACTTTGATCTTTGAATTTGCTGAACAGAAAGAGACCAGGGTCTTGGGGGATTGACTCTTCTTCATGATTCACATCTGCTTTTTTGAGGTTTCTGGCTTAAGCGCCAGTAGAGTCATCAGCAGTGTTTCTGGACATTTCCCAGTAGTTTTTGTTTGTTTGTTAATTTTGTAATCTAATTTGGTAGTTTGATTAAAGGTCAATGCACTCACCATGACTGAAGCCTGGTGAGGATTTTTGTTCTCTTGGTTAGAATTGTGGGTTTGGGATTCTCTGACAAATAGGACAGTGGATAATCTGGATGAGCTCCCAAGAAGACTTTTGGTCTAGCTGGCTTTTGCAGAGACTGACCCAGTCTTTGGAGGACATTGGCCATAACTCTTGGATAATTACTTGGGCCAGATTTTCAATTGTCCATTTCCTGTTGTAGCTCATCACATACCCCTATTTAGGAACTTAGGGTTCCTAAAATGCCCTTTCCTTATGTAATTATGAAGGAGTAGATACTTGTCTTTTTAAGATATGTCCTGTGCAAGTTGTTATGTTGTCTGTATTTCCTGCTCCCAGTGCCTTCTGTCAAACTCCTTATCTTTGCCCCAGGACCCTTTTTGTAAAAGAGGGTAATAGTAAAACTTCCCATACCTGGTTTGGGAAGTTTAATAAGCCTGTATAACTAAAGATTTATTACCAGCTGTATGGTAGAGGCATATTTGGCTATTGATGTAATTAGGACAGAGACCAGTTGGTAACGTAGAATCCTATGAAGCATTATAGATTTTAACATTTTAGTCTCTATGTAATGGAACAAATTCAGAGGAACTCAGAGATACTATTTACTAGTTTTTCACTATTCATTTGAAATAACTGTAGATTCACAGAAAAGGCCAAAGGTAGGGCAGAGAGCCAGTGTCTCCCTTACTCAGCTTCTCCCAGTGATTTATACAAGTATCATGGAGTATCTACATAAGAAGTTGTCATTAGTACAACAGTGTGTGTGTGTATGTGTGTGTGTGTGTGCGGATCTGCGACTCTTGATCATGTAATTACAAATCTTGGGACCACCACCTCAATTAATATGCAAGACTGTCCCATCCCTGCAACAATTCCTTTATGATAAACTTCTATGTGTAACTTCTTCAGTGTGTAGCTTCTTGACCTATAGTACCATACATCCATGGCCTTTTGGAACTATTGTTTTTAGTTTTATGTCTTTAATATTGAATTCAAGAATGTGTTACAAATGGAAAAGGCCTTTTAGTATGTAAAGAGCAATCAGGTTAATATACCCAATTTTAAAAATGAAGGTGAGAGATCATGACGCTGAATGCAGCAAAAGGATTTGGATCAATAGCATACTTTTATGATAAAAGCACTCAAGACAAGTCATAGGAAGAAACTACTCCAATACAATAAAGACCACATGCAAGAGATGCACAGTTAGCATCCTAAGTGCTAGAACAGGAAATATCCTGCTAGAATGCAGGCAAGGATGTCAATGTCCACCTCTTCTATTCTCTATTATTTGTGAATACAGAAATTATTGATAATTCCACACAAACTGTTAGAGCTAATAACCAAGTTGAGCAAAGATACAGGATACAAACTCAGCAGGCAGAAAAATCATTGTGGCTCTATACACTAAGTATGAACATTTAGAAGAAAATTAAGAAAACACAAATCTGATATAATACCATAACAATAACAAAATATGTAGGAACAAACGTAACCATAGAGACAAAGATGTGTGTGCTTAAACAACAAAGCCTTGCTGAAAGAATGTAAAGGTGACACAAATAAATGGAAAGCCACCCTCTGGCATGGATTAGAAGACCTCATATTGTGGAGATGTCAGCACTACCCAAACCAACGTACAGATTTAATACATTCTCTGTCAAAACCATAACAATGTTTTCAGAATTAGGAATTTCATCCTAATTGATTCCTGGGTTCTCAAAGCATCTCAAATAGCTGTAGAGTGTTGGGCCAAACTACATATGGACAACTCCCACTTCATATTTCAACATGCACACACACAAACACACACAAAGACACACACACACACACACACACACGCTACAGGAACCCAAACATTTCCCATGTTGGTATACAGACAGATGCAGTGGAAGAGAGAGCCCTGGGATGATGTCTTGAGCAAGCGTTGTATCAGCTCAGGCTGTAATAACAGCAGACCACAGACTCGCTGGCTTAACAGATGTGTTTTCCTAAAGTTCTGGAGGCTAGAACTCCAAGATCAAGGTGCAAGACAATGTTGTGCCTGGGGAGGACTCTTCTGCTTTGAGGATGGCTGCCTTCTTGTGATTGAGTAGCTGTGACCTTGACATTTTCATCACACCGTAACACCAAAGTGGGGCCTGTCTGTCTTGGCACATAAGGAGAAAACACACTGGTGTGTCTTCTTTTTTAGGGATCGCAGCCTTATCAGATTAAGGCCCTGTACTTACGACTCCATCTTGACTTTGCTTTAAACACCATCACTAAATACCCAACAGGAGCTAAAGATTGAATATATAGATTTGTATGTGTGGCACTGTCTATGCAGTTCCTACTTACAGTAATATAGTTTTTGAGAAATGTGATAAGGCTACTTGGGGAAATGTTTATCAACAACTGGTATGTAACCAGACACGAGAAGAAAGCTTGTTATTTATTCCATATAGAGATAGTGGTTTAAAATAGCTTAACAATCTAAATGTAAGACCTAAACTAGAAGTTGTAAGGTTAAAGCAACAGAAAGCACCAGACAAGACTGCATATGAGTAAGAGAATGGTTTATTGGAGGGTGACACAGCTGGGCTCTATCAAAGAGGAGGGCAATGCCAGGCACGACCAAGGACCTTGTTTTTATAGGAATTAACAGAGGAGAGTGTAAGCTCTCAGGCTGGAACAGCCAGCATCTAGGAGTATGTGAAGTGGCTGATAAGGTAGGGCTGGGTGTAGAGCTGTAGTTAGCCTGTTGTGGGGCTGCCTTCTGGCTGTTTTTCAGAATGCAGAAGATGATTTTGCTTCATGGAGCAGCTCTTTAAAGTGAAAACATGGTGCTGGACATTCACTAAACTGCCAGCTGACCTTACACAAACTAACAATCTGAGCTTTTATGATCACCGTTCAGCTGAGGTCATACAGAAACTCCCGTACAAAGCCCTTTCGGCAAACAGGATGCTACTGCTTCCATGCAGGTGTCTCCTGCCAAGGCTGGTGGCAAGCAGGTTTAGGCGATTTGGGGCAGCTTGAGTTGCCTGGGGAAAATTGTCTGCTGATCTAAAATGTATTCAGTCTCATACAGGAGCCCAGCTAGGCAGAAAAAGCACAAGCCTGCAGAGAAATGCCTGAGCTTCTGCTGTCACATCCCCACAGTATTTTCCCCAAGATAACTGAGAGGTCACGTGACTGGCTGACACAGCACTATGGATCTTGCATGTGGAGCCAGCAGAATATGATGTCTAATAAACAGACTGCCCAGCCCTCCACACATCAGACAAAGTACATTTTGTAGAAAAGAATCTCTGAGATTGAGGTCAATTTCTTCCTCCCTGCAAAGCAACTCTTCCCAGTTTCCCTCCCCCCTTTGGTGTTACAGTATGAGGAAAAGATCAAGGTCACAGCTACTTGAAAGGTCTGCCAGAAAGAATCCTGCCAGTGTATTTAGGTGAATGTATCTCTCTACGATCATGACACACAAACACTCCAACATCAGGTCCCTAAACATATACAGGTCCAGAAAGATACACTATCTTCATATCCATACAGATATTAGATCCATAAACATACACAAGTAGTCATTCACATACTTGACTTTACTGATACCGTCCAATCCTGTTGCAATAGTACTGCCAACATTTTCTCAAAATCTACAGATCCCCTGAGGAGAAGCTGAGAGCTCCTTACCTCATGGTGGCTGTGAAGGGAGCAGAGCTGCTGCAGGTGTCCTGGTGCTGGACCTGGTCCTTGTTGATGTGGCCAGCCTGCTTGTGGATTTCCAGAGAAACTGAATACCCCAGACAGGACAGTAGAGGGTGGCGATTGGCAGCAAATGTTGTAATGTGTGTGTGTCCTTGTTACTGGTAATGAGAAACTGAAAGTGACCAATGAAACTGAAACTACCAGCTTCCTTGCTCTTGGGAAAAGAAACCTAAGCAAAGTGCTTAGTTGTCTGTCTTGATAACTGCCTCAGAAATGATGGTTGTGGCTTTGTTTGATAACCATAGCTGTGCCAAGTCCTCTGGCGACCTGCTAACCTGGATTGGCCCTGTCCTACCTGCACGTGTAGCCTTATGTGTTCATAATCAGTTGTCAGGAATACTATGAGAGATTGGTCTCCTGGGCAGAGATTTGTCTGTTTCCTTTACTTATCTTTCTCTCCTCTATTCTTCTCTTTTTCTCTTTTTTTTTCTTTCATTCACTTTATCTCTACTCAGCCTTCTTACTGCACAGAGCAAGTGATCCAGAAAACCCAGAAGTTAGAAAGACCATGTCACATACTGGGTTGGTAAGTGGTCTCAGTGGAAGGTGGGAAAGAATCAAAATCAGGAAGCTCAAGTCAGAGAGTTCGCTCGGGAAAGCAGCACAGAACAGGTTGCTTCAGAGTAGCCCCGTGCGATATTTCGGTTCCTCTTTTATGGGCCTTAATAAATTGATGCTATTATTTGAGTTGTGCAGTCCTCCTTAATTTACTATGTAAATTCAGAGCAAAATCCTCAGCCAACCTCCCAACTACCCCAGCACCGAAGAAGCATTGGGAACAGTCACCTGATATCATCCCAGGGTCCCCTATGTGGAGCATATTCTGAGGTTCTATTCAAGTGGTTTCAATAGTTCTGGTATGCTGTTGATCTTACTGATCCAAGACCGAGGAAATGCTTTCAAAGCCCACTGGCTCACACAGTTCACCACAGAGTGTTCATTTGCCCAGAAATGTGCTATCAAGCTACCCTGGGGTAGTAGACCAATTTGTTCTGCCCTTCCTACTCTGCTATGGTACCAGATGTCCTCTGTACATCCTAGGGGACTACGTAATCCTCCATGTGCATCTCTGTATGCTGTCCACTGCACCGTCTTCAGCAGCTGAGGAGGCCCCTTTCAGACACATACACTCCACAGTCAGATCCCAGGTCCTGCCACTCTCCCCATGGTTGGAGTTCTGAGTTCAGCAGTTTAACTGGGGGAGGGATCCTCAAGGAAATCACATCTGAAGTGATCGCAGACCTGACTCATATGTGCCTGCCAATACTGGGTGTGGCTCATTCTGTCACCCTCATCACCCTATACATACTGAGAGTCACAATTTCTAGATCAGATCTATTCTCATCCCTGTTTCTTTTTTTTTGGGGGGGGTTAACTTTTTTTTAAAACTTTTTTTTTATATATATTTTGACAATCTTTAGATAGTTAATTAGGGTGGAAAGGGTCAAAGGCTACAGGAAAATGGCTAAGACTATTATTTTTTCCAAATTGTTTGCTTCATGTTTAAAGGGGGGTATTAAGGAAGAAGGCCCACCCAATTTCCCACCCTCCCCAGGTCCTACATGTAGGGTATGCTGTGAGGTTCTTGCTCGAGTGGTTTTGCTATTTCAACAGTTATGAATCACTGCCAATTCTGCCGCTCCATGCACGATGAGGTCCTTGAGGATTCCACTGATTGACATAATCCATCATAGAGTCTCTGTTTGCCCCGAATTTCGCTGCTAAGATATAGCTGGGATGGTTGGTTGACCTGTTCTGTCTTCTCCCTTTTTTCGGTTAGGGTTCTGAGTCCAGCATTTTGATTGGGGAGATCTCCAAAGAAACTTTGTCTGAAGTGTTCTCGGACCTGATTCTCACCCCTGTTTCTTATGAAAACTAGTCTATGTTGCAGCCCATCAGAACCTGCCCACCACATCTGAGCCCCCATGTGTTTATAATTGGGAGCTGCAGCTAGTTGGGTGTCCCCCAATAACTCCCAGCCTGGTGGGCCCCCAGTCCTGATTCCTGTGCCTACCAGCATGCCTAGTCCGGTCTGTCCCCACATCCCATTCAGCTCTTGTATATATCATTGTGCACTGATACTTGAATCAATCCAACTGACTCCCTTATCTGGCCCTCGCTCATGCTTGTGGGCGCTCCCACCTGTCCAGCTAGGCCTGGCCTAGTCCTGGTTCTCGTGCTCACCAGTGGGAGCTGCAGCCCATCAAAGAAGTGCTCATAGCTTCTATACTAGATCTACTCCCTAACCCAGATCTGTTACTCTCCAGGTGGTTCTTTAGTCTAGCTGGACAGGAGTTGCCCATAGTCCCAGCCCTTAACAGCTGTTGCTGCAGCTAAGGCTGACCAGCCTGCCTTTCCTCTGGCTCAGACCTGCACTAGTGGATACAGTTGGTTAGCCCAGCCTGGCTCTGCCTCTAATTTCACATGCTGGCCAACAGGTATGGTAGCCCTGCCCAGCCTGGTCTGTTTTGGGTCTCCCCCACGGATTCCTCTAGTACCCCATTGCTGCAGGGGGTAAACCTGCTGCCCCCATTGAACCTCCCAGCATGTGAGACACACACAGATGTGACAGGGGTTCCATCTAAACAGTTCTCCTTTACTTGGGAATTACAAATTCTTCTGTAGAGTAGTGAACAGCCTCAGGCCAGGAATTCTAGGAATTCTAAGAGGGAAGAAACTAGGAGGCAATTGTCATCAGCAGGACTGCAGAAGCCACCTCCCACAGGCCAGGGGCAGGTAAACAAAATGGCCCTGGCCAATCAGTCTTTCTTTGAAATGACTTGACTCTCACCCTGATTCTCACCAAGGGCTCTGTTCTTGGCTGCCTTGCCTTGCTGGCCACATGTAACCCAGTGACCTTGAGTGTTAGTCAGCATCTTGTTGACTTAGTGACTTCTTTGTCCTTTGAACCCCACAGTCTGCCCCTGATCCCAGCTCTCACACTCACCAGCAGGAGTAGTGGTCCAGCAAGGGAGTCCCCACAGCTCCCCTAATGAGCTTGCACTGCCACCCCATCTGCCCATGTCATGTGTGGGTGGGTGGGTGCTGTGACCCAGTCTGGTATGGCCCACCTCACCTTAGCATATGCTGGCAGCTGCTGCAGCCTGTACTGGCTTGGTCTGTCCCCAGGTGCAGCTCATGCTGGTGGGTGCTGCTGCCCATTCTGGCCTAGTCCGCCCCCAGTCCTAGCCCTAACATGAACTAGCTGGTGCTGTGGTTTGACTCAGCCTGTCCTGTGGTCTGTCCTTGTTCTCAGATCTTCCAGTGGGTGTTATGAACTGGCCTAGCCTGGCCTGTCCCCAGACCTGAGCCACAAGTATGCTGGTAGGTACTGTAACCTGACCTGGTTCTTCTTTGTGTGCTGACCTGCAGGGATTGCATCCTGGCAAAGCAGTTCCTCAAGCTCCTCTATTAGGCAGAGAACAACACTTTCAAGGATGCATGTGGGGATTGCTTCTTCAAGTGTGATTTTGGCTTTAGAAATTAGTGGAAATACTACTTGGTGCCTATACAAGGAGGACTCCAGCTTCTGCTGTCCCATTCTTTTTCATAGATTAGCGTTGTAATTGTTCATTAATCTCCCTGTTGTCATTTTAAGTTAAGCAGGTAAATGTGCATTTTGTGTACTTTCTGATTTTCCTGTGTATCCCAGTGATCCCTGTAGGGACCACACACAGCATCAGTACTTCCCAGACATTCAGCAACCACCCTGGGATTTCTATAATCCCTCTTGAGTTTGCAGGCTGAGGAGAGTTGCTGTGGTTTGAAATTGCCTGTTTAGGACTTTGCTTGTGCTCACTCACCAATGTAGACTTGCACACTGATATGCACACTCACACAGAAGCTCCTACACTCATGGAACTAGACCTATAAGGACAAAGCACCTTTGTTCCAGTACCTGGAGTACTGGAAGTGTTTACATAGTCATCTAATTTTCCTTAAAATGAAACTGAATTTCCTGACAATTTACCACCCGAGAGACCTTGTTGCATTTGTCCTGATTCCAGTCAGGAGTCAATAATTGTGTTTGCCAAGAGCATCTGTGTCTGCATTTTGCCAACAGTTACTGTGAGCTCTTTTCAGCATTCTGTTTTTGGTGTTAGCTCTTTTCAGTTTGTTGCCACAAACCCGAATACTAGAGCTGGGTGTCCCTCAGGAGGTTTTTGTTGTTTGTTTGTAAAAATTTATTTATTATTTTTATTGAAAAGGCAGATATAGAGAGAGAGGAGGAGAGAGAGAGAGGAAGATGTTCTGTCTGTTGATTCACTCCCTAAGCGGCAAAATGGCTGGAGCTGAGCCAATCTGAAGCCAGGAGGCCAGAGTCTCTTCTGGGTCTCCCACATGGATGCAGGGTCCCAAGGCTTTGGGCCATCCTCGACTGCTTTCCCAGGCCACAGGCAGGAGCTGGATGGGAAGTTGAGCTGCCGGGATCTGATCCAGTGCCCATATGGGATTCCAGTGTGTTCACGGCAAGGACTTGAGAAATTATGCTGTTGGGACACATCCCCAACACCCCATCCTCTGCTTCCCCTACCAGCTAGATTTTAATCCAGCAGGGAAGATGGCTTCAGGGACAGAAGCAGAGGCAGAGAGAGCACACCCAGGAACCCATGCTATGAACAAAGGGCAGGTATTGGGAGCAGGCTACTCTGAGTGATTGGCGGATATGGCCGTTGGCAGGCCATGAGGGATTGGTGCATAGGACTGTTGGCACTTCAGAGGATTGGCAGGTGCACTGGTAGACAGGGTCTAAGGGGGAAGGGCCCCACGAGATTGGTGAATAGGGCCATCAGGTATGGTGTCATGAGTGGATTGGTGGGAACATAGTTACCAGGTTACAGCAGCTTGGTGGGCAAGTAATTTTGAACCTAATGGGCATGAAGTTTGCAGACATGAACAGTGGAAGGCAGATGAGATGTAGAGGAAACGGTATTCAAAATGGTGCTAGGTCAAATGGCTGGTTCTGTCAGTCTTTGGGCTGATAATTCAAGCCACTCCTCACTGTTAACAATATTAAGCCATACCAAAAGCTTCCAGTTGTGTTGCACGAGAACTGGAAGAATGTTGTATGTCTTCCTATTAGCAGAGCTGTATTCTGAGATTGCTCCCTTCACTTTCTACCGTGAGGGGAGGCAAACATTCCCTGACAAGGGGTCTATTGCAGTCATAGGTGGGGAAGGTATTCAAGGAGTGGTAGGTAAACCCAAAGTCACACATTTTTCAAAGGGTGAAGACAACATTCTTAGAGTAGTATTTCCCTTCATTCCAAGTTAATAACACTCCATCTTAATATCTGAAAATTGGAAATTCCTGCAATCAGGGATCGAGGTGACAAGAGTCAATCTTCCTTGGCTTGTAGAAATAAATCATTACCTGCCAGATATTTTTAAAAATTCTGTGTAGGTGGGGCCCGGCAGCTTGGCCTAGTGGCTAAAGTCCTCACCTTGAAAGTGCTGGGATCCCATATGGGCACTGGTTCTATCCCAGCAGCCCCACTTCCCATCCAGCTCCCTGCTCATGACCTGGGAAAGCAGACGAGGACGGCCCAGAGCTTTGGGACCCTGCACCCATGTGGGAGACCCAGAAGAGCTTCTGGGTTCCCGGCTTCAGATTGGCGCAACACCGGCCGTAGTGGTCACTTGGGGAGTGAATCATCGGATGGAAGATCTTCCTCTCTGTCTCTCCTCCTCTCTGTATATCTGACTTTGTAATAAAAATAAATAAATAAATCTTGAAAAAAAATTCTACATAGGCTTTGAAATGCCATAGTCTTCTGTTTGTCCTCTTCCATGGGACCACATACATTGTTTAAGGCTTTTGCTATTTCCATCAAAACATAGAATGTGGATGATCCCTCTGAGGAGACTGGGACCCAAGATGTGACGAACGTGCCGAGAAAGACCAGGACACAGGGGATGCAAGGGGAGTGAAGCAATGCATACTTCACTGACCTCGGCAGGGTGTATTTATATACTAGGCAGGTTATTTAGGCAACCACAGAAAGCCCCTCTAATGATAGCTAATAAGGAAATGACATAACAAACGCTATAGGTAAAAGGGTAAACATGCTTTTTAGGAATCAAAGCAATTAACTGAGGAAGGGGATATGCTGGTCTGTAAGCAACTCTTGGGGAAGGAGGCACAGGGAGGCAGTGCTCATTCCCAGCCTGCTCGGCCAGTGAAGCAGCCACAGTCCATTGCAGGAAGTCTGCTTCCTGCTAGCACTCTCAGTCTTAAATCTCACCTGAAAATGCACTCATGCTGAGTATATTTGTGTAGATAGAAAAAAGAGGCCTATTCCTCATCACCCTGCAAATGCAACTAGTGTTGAGCTGTGAATATATCATTTTCAGCTGGCACATCCAAAATGTCTTCCCTTATACATTATCTTTCCTTAAATTGAGGAAACCTAGAAGAACACAAATGTTCAGAAATGTGTCTGGATCGTGAAGAATGCTGGTGACTGCCAGCAGCTGAAATGGCAAAAGGTAATGTTACCGGCTTGGCTCACTCATCAGCAAGTGGAAGCTTCTGTAGATGCTTGTCAAGGGCAGCTCTGGGCTAGGGTGCTGTAGTGGAATCCTCAAATCTCTGCGAGTGTAATCTCTGCTGATTTTTGTGCTCTTTGTACTGACCTTGCTGGCCAGTTCAGTGCCCCTGGCCACATGAAAAAAAAAGCTCCGCTTGGTTATGTCTCCTCTGTGTGGATTATAAACTGATGTGTAGATGGAAGGTCTTCATTCCTTGGGCAGAACCAGATGGCACATATTTCTTGTTGATCTGAAATGACTGGTGCCCCAAACCACATTAACCCTCTTGGCCAAAGAATGGAAGGGTGCTATGTAGAAGAATAGATGCCTCCATCAGAGGCACGTAGAGTGAGGGTAAAGAAAGGGCAACAGAAAAAATGCCCAAAAACATGTATTTACTTATTTATTCCGGGGAGAGGGAGGTAGAAGAGAAGAGGCAGGCAGACAGATGAACACCCCCGTTTCATGCTCAAATGCCTGTAACATCCAGTTCTGGCCCAGAAGCCAGGACTTCAGATCAAGTCTCTCATAGGAATGGCAGAAACACAAGCTTTTGCAGTCAGCTCTGGCCCTGAGGCTGTGACATAGCGAGAAGCTGGCATTGGGAATGCAGCTGGGATTTCAGCACAGCACCTGCTGAAGAATGCAGTCTGGCTAAGTGTCATGTTCTCAGGAGTTATTGACCATCAGGCCCCTGCGACCACTGAGGGGGTGAGACAGAGCCATGTTCTTCAGCAGGAAAAACCACTGGAGACAGTCTGATTGAACATACTGTTTATTGTAATGCAAGCACAAACTTGTATAGACTAAGAAAGGAGGAAGGCAGAAGGTAGTCTCCTGACAGTCCTCCCACACAACAATGGCACTGTGATTGGCTAGAAGTCATGCCTATTTCTCTGGACTCTCCAGTCTCATAACAGGTCACATACAGCATGCATGGCTGGCAGACATATGCCACAGGTCAAGTTCACCATGTGTGGCTGTAGGTCAGCTGAATGTCACGCACACCACGTGTGGCTATTAGGCAACATGGGAACACAGCTACTTCTCAGATATGCTTGTCAGGGAAATCCCAGCATAGCTCATCCAAGGACAGAGAAGAGAGACTGGGGTGCAATCTACCGCTCTCACCTGTATAGCCAATGAACAGACTAGGATGAGGTCTTTGTTAGTCAAAACAATAGTTGGGGATTCCTCCAGGGACACGTTGCGCTGTGTGCCTATGACCTCCCAATAGGTCAAGCAATCAGAGATCTAGTGGAAATCTCCCACACCATGTCAAGTGCTACACCAAATGGCCATCTCAGTTCTATACTTCAGATAGCAGAGATTAGGAAAAATTA
This sequence comes from Ochotona curzoniae, assembly GCF_017591425.1. Lineage (NCBI taxonomy): Eukaryota > Metazoa > Chordata > Mammalia > Lagomorpha > Ochotonidae > Ochotona > Ochotona curzoniae. Next base: position 25,047 of record NW_024466442.1, read on the forward strand.
CTTTATGATTAATTGGGAATACATTAATTAGAAAGTGGTGATCCCCATTTCAGAACATGGCATTGAGGTCAGCAGCCAGCCTCAGAGCCTCCTCATAACACAGCAGGGCCTCTGTCAGCTCTCCTCTCAATTTGTGAATGAGCCCAAGGAGGCTTTTGGCTTCCACAACTCGTACCTCTTGCCTATCCCATCTTTCTGCCACTTTCTGTAAAGCCTTGAGGAGTTTTTCCCTGGCATAGGACATCTTTTCTATTCTTAAGCCTGTTAAATACTGAGTGATTGCTTTGTCTTCAGATTTCCTATGATACTGTTGAAATTGGCCATAGTGGTAATGAATGTCTTGCAGGATGTGATCCTCGATGTTTCTG